>NC_061536.1:4582500-4612500 GCF_022379125.1 Scophthalmus maximus | reverse complement strand
TCTTATATTTTGGGCCAAATTTGGCGTTTCTGAAAGATTTGTAAAGAGTTTGTAAATACACAAGTGTGCAGGAACCAGAAAGAAGGAGAGATGTAAGTGATGGGACACTGTACATTTGAATATGTACAATGTCCACAGTGGTGTGCGTAAAGTTGCTGTAAAGCAAAGCTGCTATGCGACGTGATGTCCGCGTGTTGAAGCTCACAGCTGTGGAGCGCTGTCCCGCTGAGTCGGCTGCCTGCATGTCCCGTGACTAGCCAACGGTTCAGGTCTCCTGTCAGGACCGAGGAGTCACTGAGACTGGTCGACCACTTGTTTTTAAGGTTCCTGCTGAGAGATCACAGATGGTGAATCATTTCTGATATCCGCCCTGGTCATTTACGTGGCTTTGGCTCAAGTGAGGGGGGGAGTTATTTCAAAATTTTTGCCAGAAAAGAGTGAAATTGAGTGTGCCATTTCAAAAAATCTGTCACTTCTTGAAAAATCTTCCATCTTCAACGTACGTAGGACTTTGTTCTCAGACTGGGTATTGTGTTATGTCTAAAAAGGTCGCCTATATAAATGAAAGGATTAGGGAATATGTTATACATATCAAAAATAATGATAGACGTTAACGCAAATCTCCCATTAAAACTATTGTTTTATACGTTACAATACAAAGACGTTTAATGACTGGTTGACCTTTAATTACTTAAATAACAAAGGTCAAAAACAACCCTTCAAGCTTAACTGAATTGATTTGAAGGTGTTTCCAAATTGCCATGAATGACCTCTAAACTACAACAAGCACTGGTACTGAAACTGAGACAAACACACACACACACACACACACACACACACACACACACACACAAACACACATAAACACACTACTACTACTTCCAACAACTTTCATGAAAACCAGCCCACTTTGCTGTCCCATTTGTAGTGTGTCCTCTGTCAGCACAATACGGAGCCGTGCTGTTCCAGTTCAGTCTGAATCACTGACACAGGACAACGCTGCTTCCAGCTATAGAAGCTCACCATGACACACTATTTCTCTTTTTGTTACGGCAAAGAATCGCATCGGAATGACCGAGTGTAAGGAATACATTCACCCTTCCTGTTGTCGTGATGGGGAGGAGAACGTGATGACAACAATTTAAATTTGATATCATTTCTCAGCCCGTGGTTGTTGTTTTTTTAAGTGAAACGCTAACGAGAACTTTTGGAACTGTTCATTTATTCATGTGCTGTTCTCTCTTTCCAGTTTCTGGTCTGTGGGATGTGTGGAGTGCTGTGTGCTCGAAAGAGGACTGGTCTCATTGTGAGTACTCGCATGTATTTAATAGTTTTGTTCCCCTAATATCCCACGTGGTTCTCCTTTCCTCAGTGATGTAAAGGAACAATTCATAATCACAAGTCATATCTGTCCAGTAAATTTAAGGCTGCAGCCTAGGTAAGAAAATTAATCTACCAACACTCTATAGCTCACACATCATTTCATTATTTCTTGTTTTTTTCTTGTTCTGTACAAAAACAAATGAACATGACAATTCACTTTTACAGGGAGTAATGCGATGCAGTATTTCTCGACTTGCAAAGTTTGCTTGACCAGGCCAGTGGAGACTCAACCTTTTTTCCTCTTTGGTTTTCGACGAATCAAACCAAAGGGTTTCTAATGTGATTATTTTTTGTGTTTATTTTTTTTTTTTGTGCTGGTGTGTTGTATGTAACCATTTGTCCCTGTTTTTCCTGTTCAAATCCGATACCGATTCTGCAGCCTAGAGTATCTGCCGATTCCGATCCAGTACTAATCTGATACAATCTTTTCCCCACTCGTAAAATAAAATATTAATAATGCATTGTTCAGGATGCACTTTGCTTAACCAAGCCATCTAAAACCTCATACTCTACTGTGAAACAAATAATCAACGACCCTAAGAAGACATACATAGCCAGCAACATGACTGAGTTATGGAATACTGCTGTTTTATTTCTCACAGAACTTTTGGTAGAATTTTTTATGGTCAGCACCATTCAAACAAGCAAAAAACAAATTGAACTGTAAACTGTGAATTAAATAATTAATATATATATATATATATAATGCTGGAATGTCATTCAAGGCTTAGTAGATATGTAAAAAGGCATTTATTTGGTAAGTTTACTGTAGTGTATTGGATCGGATTTTACCTCTTTTTTCTTCCGATATCTGATATATGGAATATCGTATCGGGACATCCCTAGTCCAGACATGCACTTTCTTGAAATTTTGTGTGAGAGCACACATGTTCCGGAACTCTTCCAATCGGCCATTAAGTAAAATTTCTGGAAAATGTGAGCCCATGTGAGAATACATCAAGTGAGTGGGCGTGTTGATGGCTGTGAACAAAACACTCGTCATGTCCTGCCTCCTGCATGCTCTAGCCAGACACCACAAAACGATCTGCAAATGATACGCTTGGTTTGAAACGGTGTCACTGTCTATAAAGTTTCGAGACCCGTTGGGTAATCACTGTTTCAGACTTCATGATGCCAAACAAAATTCAGAGCACATTTATGAGATGATTGGCAGTAAGTGAGAGGAAAGTGCCTGTGAGAGTTGCTAAAGACGAAACCCAACCCATTGTTCCTTATTATTTACTGAAATCTGACAGATTTTCCTTAGAAGGATTGATTTATTTCATACACTGATAGCTGTTTATATTCACTGAATATCTATCCACACACATACACTCTGAAGTGTACATCCTGTAAATTCATTGTTATGCAGTCTGAAGGATGCAATATATCATTGACAAGGCATGTTTAATCCTGACAAACACCCAAACGTGTGTGTGTGTGTGTGTGTGTGTGTGTGTGTGTGTGTGTGCGTGTGTGTGTATTGTCCTCTTAGCACGTGCATGCAGTGAGCTCTAAAAAAGACGTCTGATGAAACCAGAGGAGGCAAGCAGTCACCTCTCCTCTTGTCTTTCCTTCGCTCTCTCCATCTTTGTTGCTCAGCGATCACCTCGCATTCTCTCCATGACTCCGAGTCCTTGTGTTTCTTCTCGGACTCTCTCTGGCTCCTGTGTGTGTGTGGGGGGGGCATGATGGATCAGTGTCAGTCTGCTGTAACAGAGACATCCCTCAACCTACCTCTCCCTCTGCCTCACCCCTTTGTTTTTGTCCCCATCCTTCTCCTCCTTCCTCTCATGCTTTTTCATCACTCACATCCATCTCTCTTCTTTCGGCCTCAACCTCCCAGTCCTTTCAATGCTTTGCCTCGCTCCATCTTCCCCTCCTCATCTCCGTCCGTCCCCTGCCTCCTTGTCTGCCTGTGGGGTGATGATTGCATTAGGTTGGTTTGGCTCCGGACTCCTGCCAGCCGCTTTCCACACTTCAACGGGTAATGACTGAAACTAGAGAGGCCCTTTTCCATGCAGTTAAAGGCACTAAAGGAATCTGTACTGGGAGCAATGAAAGATAACCTGTACCCTAGACACAATACACACACACACACATGCATCCACAATCGATGGGGAGTAGAATTGAATTGATTAGATTTTATTATCCTGATCGCAAAGGTAAAGGATAGACAATCATTTCTCCATCAGATGCTACAGGAAAAACAATCACATACTCATAGTGGGTCTGAGATTTCCAGCTTCTGATAATAATAACAATGTATTCCCTAAAATACAATTGATTAAATGCTGAAAGTAAAACCTCTCCAAGCCTCTACACAAACGAGGCACTCACTCAAGTACAAATACAGCAAGTGAGTGATGCAGACATATTTACAAGCTGGGCAATATTTCTGGAGGGGACAGTGCGCTTTGAAAGCAATCCAATTTTCTAATAGGAAATTAGATTTATTTTGACAAATGCACATTTCTCATCACAGCAACCGTCACCCAAAACAGAAGAATGATGGAAATGGAAGCTCAATAGTAGTTTGTATATCTTCCATCTCTTCACATTTTGCCAGTTTGTCCACAGATTGCTTGATAGGATATCAATTTAGCCATTTGCATTTACATATATTCTCTATCTCTCCGTGTCCCGAGATGATCCTGTTTTCAGCGTGCTGTATCTGTGGGCTGATCGGTGGGATCCTCAACTTCCAGTTTGTTCGGGCACTGAACAAACAGCCAGACTCGATGCACTCGATACACCTGGCCGCCATGACTCTGGCCTGTCTGGGTAAACAAACCCCCCAAAAAATGATTTCACAACACAACAAACCATGGTGTAATGCAACACAACATAAAAAAAGCCTTCTGATGGATGAGTGTGAATGTGTATTCTATTAAATATATATGCAAGAAAGTTAGTTAACGGTTAAGATGAAACATGTTTTTCAAGAACACAAATTCACATCAGCTGTATCTTTCCATTTCTAAGCTGACTGCTGTGTGTCCTGCTGTGCTAGGGCACCCTAGTGTAAGTTATATGTAAGCATAATATGAACTGGACAATTAAAGGTCTATCCAGGGCATTTGGTTCCCCTTGGCTCGGACCTCAGGGCAGTTGTTCCTGATATGTAGTCCTGCCTTGGGTCAAATGGTACCCTACAAATAAAACACCAACAAAGGCTTTTCTTCTTTCCCAAAATCTTTTTTCCTTACCAGTCTACCATCATAAAAACAACAACACCAACTATGAAATGCTGAAGATGGGACAGCCAACTCTTCCTTTAGAATTCAATTCTCTCACCCTTTTCCTGACCAGGGATCTCATCATGTACCTTGTCGACATGGCTGACCTGTCGCCTGGCCAGCTCTGAGCAGCAGAGGATGTTCCTGGAGAGGGAACACTCGCTGCACCACTCACACGAGATGACCGAGAAGGTAGGAAAAACATGGCAGCAGCGATGGCATGTAGCTCCAACACATGTTGACTGTTGACATGGATAATGCCTTTTAAGTTATCAAGTGTGCTTGTATGTCCCCGTAACAGGAGGTCCTGGACAACTCCAGTAACGGCATTCCTCAGATATCATACAACGGACACACCACAGCATCTCCATGATGATGACGTATCACCAAAGGCGAGTTGCACACACTGAAACAGAGAACGGTGGCAGGGAATCGGTTGCTGTCAACAGATAAAAGTAGCACGTACTTTCTTCTACAATCCTGCAAAATGCACTGTAACTATATATTCTGAGTGCAGGGAGTGAACCCAAATCTCTCGCCTCGGATCCCGTCTGTCCGCTACATATTGACAGCAAGACGGAGGCGTTTGTGCGTCTGACTAATTATGCAAACATGGGTTCGGCCATCCTCAGTTCAACTCAAACCAAAGCCAGGGCGGAGGGCTGCCGTTGGGCTAACAATTCAGGTGACAAGCATCTCCGTGACATCATCTGATCTTCAAGGTAATGACCAGGAAGGGTAGAATTTATCCAGTGGTTTGCCTCAAAGTAATGAGCACAAACCAAAGCATGCAGCTCATTCACTTGTTTTAAAGATCTACTGCTGTTTCACTCTCAATGCCCTTATCTTCTTACTTGTAATGGGTTTATGGAATGCAAATGTTGCGATAGCCTTCAGTAAACTGTATGTATCATTTGATAATGGAATGCTTTGGCATGAAAATGCAGTGATGCCCAATGCAGTGTACTGTATATCCATGCTCGTATATCAGGATTCTAGTCGTATCTATAAATGAGACATATTTTTTATAAATGCTTCTTATAAAAGTGAATTCAAATAAAGTCTGAAAAATCCAAGAGATGGTTTATCTAGTGGTGATTATTTATGTTGGAATTCTGTGAATGTTTATATTTGAGAGTTTAATTTGCAAAAACACAGTGAGCAGCAAGGTGACTTATGATGTGACATGATCTCAACATATGCAGATGAGTGTGTGAGGTGTCTCTGAGTGTATAGACACATTATAATACAATCATCAATACACTAGATGTTTATTTTTCAATGGATGCATGTGGTTAATCTTTAAAATACATTACAATATCACACATTGACGACATGCACACCACACTGTCAACATGATCAATGTAGGGCAGGAATAAAGAAGCCAGTGTTCTCCTATGGGACTATAGTGTAACACAGGGCTCAGCTCAGAGTTCACACACTCCTCATGAAGTTAAGTGATAAGGTAAGTCTCTTTTACAGCACCTCTCAAACCTCGAGGTATAAAGAAGTGCTTCACAAAGCATAAGGAGAAATGGCAATTAAAAGAAAAACAATATCACACCTGAGACACAGCTGACGTATACACTTATGGAGATACACAGTTGCTCTGACAACAATATGCTGCTCCTCATTATGGCGTTTTTCTGCTCCAGAGCGACAGAAAGTACAGTGTGCGTGTGTGTGTGTGTGTGTGCGTGTTAACCATTAATTAGGGCAGCAGGAGCCACTGGGAGATCCTGCTGACTAGGAAACCATACCACTACTGTATCTATCACCGTGACAACAGACAGGAGTGAGCCATGGCATCCCACAGAGCACAATATCTGCATTGTGTGCGTGCATGCGTACTGTAGTTGCACTAATTGACACCTGAGGTCACCTTAATGATCTTGATGTAGGTAAGAACATGATACAGAATCAATGATCAGTTGAGCAGCTTGCCAGGTAGTCACTGCACAAAGGGCATGTTGAAAGATTTTTGACGCAGAGCACCTTTTTAAGCCAGGACCTGAAATCAGATGATAAAGCAGACGATTAAGGTGGTTGAAGGTCAATATTATGTTGATAATCCCATCCTTTCTCTGAGGGAATACTGATTGTGTAACATGACACATATCCCCATATACAGTGTGTTCATCTCAGTATGCTTTGGACAAGTTACTATAAGTCTGAAGCTTTTTGTGGTCTACTTGAGTGTTTCGCAAGTATTTCTGAATACTTTTTCTCCATTAAATTTCAGAGATATCATGATACCTTTGACTTTTCTTCAGTGTGTAAGGCACCAATGCTATGCTATGCACACACGTTATCTACAAAATATTCGAGAACTTTTGAAAACCATTTGTGCTAGATGTAAATCGTCTGTCCCAACTTCCTCTCCAACACCGTCATCGGCACCAGCTGCCCCATTCTGCAGTGGCTGAGCTGTAACTCACTGAAGAAAAAGTAGAGTATATATAAACCAAACTTTTCATGGAGCTTGAAAACGCATAATTACAACTTTTCACAAAGTTAAAAAAAAAATCCTCTGGTCGACTATGAAGTTATTTAACATAAAGCTTCTTCTTTTTTTTCACCAGGCTGTCAAATACAGTATTTTCCAGTGATTTATATGTCTATGTACACAACACCAGCTGATTGCTGGGGCAAAAATTTTTTTTTAAAGAAAGTAAAAGAAGATTGATGCAGATACATTATTTTTAGTTTTTATTTAGATTTTTATTCTTTCACTACTTAACGGACTACCCTGGTTGTCATTTCACCTCCTGGCCAGCAGGCGTCAGCATAAACAAACGTTCTCTAATATTTGACTTCCTCGAAGGCGGAAGTCGCTCGTCGTCGCTCTTCCTGTCCTCCTACGCAACATGGCGAACCTGGAGCATGCCGAGGACGACCCAAAACACGCGAACATGTCTGCTGAAATCCCCGCCGCCTGCGCCGAAGACGTCCGACCGGCCGAACCGTCCCCCGGGCCGGACAGAGACGCGGGCTCGATCCCGTCGTTCGCCGCCGCCTCCGAGCTGCTGTCGGCGCCCTACTCGTGCCTGGTCATGAACACGCACCGCAGACACGTCGCCCTACCGCCCATGTACCTGCACAAGAAGAGGACAGGCATCCAGGGGGAGCTGGAGGCCGAGCTGCTCAAATTCTCGGAGAGGTAACTCTTTTTCTGCAGCAACGCACACAACATCGGACCAGGGCAAAACACATCACAGCCCCCCCCCCCTCGAACCAGCGTTCGCCCCTGTTATGTTATACATAATCTATCTGTTTCAAAACTATTCATTGTTTAATATTTACATTTCAGGGACAATGTAATTCAACGTAGTTCCAGTACAGATGATTAAACTTGTGTGCTGGAGCCTGTACTGTGGCTTTACATTTCCAGCATAATGAAGATTTCAGTTTCATAAAACCACAGGCCTGGTCCACAGACGTGAATGATACAGTGGAAGTTACGTCATTCAAGTGTCTCCCCTCGTGTGTAGTATTAGATTTAGTCATTATTACCTGTTTAATTTACCACTGTGCTTTTAGTTCTTCTCTTCCTCGTTTTTCTTTTTTCGCTTCCAGTCGGGTAACTCCTCCATTTGTTTTGAGTGGCATTCGTTGTCATTAAGTTAGTTTACACTGAATCATGCACGTCACTTGCAACAGGAGTAAAGGAAAAAGCTTGCAACGGGAGTCAGGTGGGGGCCCCCTCAGGCGGGGGCTCCTACTGTCATTGCAAACTTTAGTAGTCAAGTTTGTCAGCCCTCTGGGGCCCCCTACTGACTCGGGGGCCCCAAGCAGTTACCTGCCTTGCCTGCTGGCAAGCGGCGCCTCTGGTTCTAGGCAAAATACGTTGACGATTTAAATTGTTGGGAAATCATATTGCCATACATGGAACTTCCTATTAGGGCTGAACGGTTAATTGCATTTGCGATAATATCGCGATATGATAAAATGTCATTTTCTAACCGCAAGGGACGTGATTACACTGGTCACGTGATACGCGAGCGAATGGAGCACTCGGTTCCAAAACAAGCATCAGTCACGCTGCACTAGCCTGCTGCGCAATGTTCTCAAGCCCGACAGAACAGTCGGAAACTGATACAGCGGAGACTTTAGTCTCGAAGTGGAACAGCATGTCGGTTTTAAAAAGGACGATGCTGCGTCAGGTGCAGAATGTGCCGTGCTACCGTTGCTACTTCACGGGGCAAAACCAACAACCTGTATTAAAAAAATATGAATATATGTGCCTGGTTTAGCAAATCAAGCTTGGATGGGAAAATCAATAGTCTTTTGGCAGGTGCTAATTTTACAAACTACTAAGATAATTTATTCAAAGGAGAGAAGAGCTTAAAAAAAAACCTGGAACCAGCTCAACACATGAATGATAACTGATTGATACCGAACCTTCTTTTCCTATTAACTTTCTGTCATCTTAATTCAGGATGGATTGGTTCAACACTATATGACAGACCTGCACTCGGTTTTAAATGTGTGCAAAATTGGTTTTCACCGGCCTGTTGCAAATGATCCATGTCATAATTAAGCTGTAATCATTTATGTTGCACTGAGTCGAACCGTTTCTCTCCCATGTCTTGACCTATTTGTCTCTTGCAGTCTGAAAGGAGTCCCTCTAGCCTACAACAACATCAGAATAATGGGCCAGCACGGAGGTATCTACGACGACAGCAGCTACATCCACATGGACATAGAGGCCAATTTCATTGTGTTTCAGCCCAAAAAAGGACAGAAACTGCTGGTGAGGGTTTACATTTACAGCATTTGGCACGTTATCACACATTTTTTTAATTCAAGAGCTAGAGTACCTTTAATTTTTCAAACTTTTAATCTAACTGGTATGCCTGGTAGAAGATATTGTCAACCCCACGAAGACATTAACAAAACACTTCTTTCTTCTGTGCTTCTGTCCCCAGGGTAAGGTGAATAAACTCGGAGTGAGCCATGTGGGCTGCCTGGTGCACGGCTGTTTCAACGGCAGCATTCCCAAACCAAACCTGGTCTCTATGGAAACCTGGAGGGACGCAGGGCCGAGGATCGGATCAGAGCTGGAGTTTGAGGTGACTGCAATCGATGCTGATACTGCAGGGGTGCTGCTGATCAGAGGACGGCTGGACAGAACCAGGTAAGTGAACTCTTGTTGGAGGAGGGGGTGCTGTTTGGCTAATACAAGATAATTACCTTTACACAGTCTTTTTTTTTTTCCAAAGGACATTTTCAAGGCACAGTTACACTTGATTGATTTTTGAAGTTTTGTCTTTGTGTGTCTAAGGGTCCAAGAGCTGATGGCTATGGGTGAGAGCTCAGAATCGAGCGTTGCTGCAGAGCAGCCAGACACAGAACCAAAGCCAGAAACCATGGAGGAGTCTCCAGATGAAACTCCCAGGAAAAAGAAGAAAAAGAAAAAAGACAAAGAGGAGACAAAAGAAGATGTGACACCCTCCTGCGAACAGGAGCGCATCACAACACAAGAGCTAAATGGTGCAACTGATGAGGCAAATGGCAACGGAGAAGGTGAGAAAAAGAAGAAGAAAAAGAAGAAGGAGAAATGTCTGAAAGAAGAGGAGGAGGAGCTTGAGCTCTCTCCCTTGGACGTCCAAGGGAGCGACTCCAGCGGCTATGTCAGTGACAAGCCCAGCAAAAAGAGAAAACACGAAACTGGTAGCGATGTTATATCTAGTTTTAGTGACGTACCTGAAACACCCAAATCCAAGAAGAAGAGGAAAAGCAACATTGAACAGTTTGCCTGAAAAACAGGATTGTGTTCTGATTGGACATCAGGTTAATTGTGCAAAATTATTGAGGTGATACCAAACATGTTGATGACAGTGAAATATACAAATGTGCCTTAGCGATTAAACACAATTTTTTGCGAGCAAGAATTCTGCAGCTTGTTGGGTTTTTCTGACCTCCTTTAATAATAATTCGTACAAGAAGGTCAGGTTCACAGTCAGAGTCTTTCTGCAGTGGCATTGTGTAGTTTGTGCAAAAGCGCATGAGGGGGTTAAATGCAGACTTGTCACAGCGGTCCTTATCGGAGTGTGGTTCCTGTATGCTGCCTGATGGGGGCGCAAAACTGCTTCATCCAAACTGGGACACAAAAATCAAGCAGTGAAACGTCATCAGCTTCATCTGTTAAAACGTGGCCGTGAGTGTAAACACGGGCAGGTTTTTGCATTGAAGCTGTTGAACCAAATGGGACAAAACAAAACGATGCATGACAACCAAGACTACCAAACTCAATATTCAGGCAGAATTACAGTATACATCACTGTATTGATCATTGCATACACCGCATTCATGAATCGTTTCAAGTGAACTACTGACATTCTGTGGTGCTGAATGGGCAATCATCACACGGTGTGTTGTCTCTTTTTTGGGAGGAGATGAGAACCAAAAGATTATTAAAGATAACTATATTTTGACCTGCTTGAACAGCTTCAAGTTTTTCTTCCATTTAGCAATTTGAAATGCTCATAAATGAAATGAATCCGTGGAATCTACAAGTTTTGCTTGTACATTTTATTCACAACATGATTTCTTGTTATCCATGGCAGATTCACTCCCACACCAACAGGTCTCAAGTGATGAAGTGCTGACAGACAGCCTAAAGATCTTTGTGTTTACTTTACCCCCTCCTCAACACACACACATCCCCCTGCTTTCCAGTGGGGAGCTTAATTAGCTGTGAGGTGCTAAGAGTTGGAGAGCTTATCAGGAGCTGCCTAAAGAGGACGGATAAGGAGCCGCAATTAACTTGGCTCATCTTCATCTGTCACACCTGATTGTCGACTCCTGTCACTGACGTGAGCCGTTCCTTCTGTCTCTATCTGTTTCTGCTTCTTAAATTTGCCGTGCCATAACATCAGAGCATATAAATGACTGTCCCCAAACGTGTCAGAACAGAAATAATCATATGTGTTTCTATTGTATTGATCTGCACTTTCTGTCCTGGACTTTTTGCAACTAAAGAATCCTTTGTTAGGAATAACAGATGGCATATTAGAGGTTATAAGTTTTAACTCACGGCTTGACCAATTGTCAATGAATAATTTACTCATTCTTTATGGATCAGTTAAAAGCCATTACCAAGTGCAACTTTTGGTTTGCCGTGTTGTGAGATGATTTGTTTTATCACCTAACATTGGAGAAAAACTTTTTTAAAAATCTTTTTAACATAATAGATTTAATAATGACTTACTAACATTTATGACTGATGTTTTTTTAAATAGTGAGAAAATCCGTTAATATGTTGTTAATGTTCTTCCTCACTTTGCTGCCCAGTTTTGGATGAAACGATTGACACCACTTGTACGTGTGGTGACTGAAGTCAACACCAGGAGCCAGTTAGTATACCTTAGCATATAGGCTAGCATGTCTTTGTTTAATTCCAGACAAAACTGAAGCGTGAATACTAGAAACTCCCATTTTATTGGTTGATATGTATTGGAGTGGACTTACTTGAAACTTCTGATCGTTGCCTAGCAACCAATCAAGCCAATTGGATTTTAATTTAATTTATTTAGGCATGAAAGTGGTATACATTCCCCCTGACGGATAGATTTTCCCATAATGTTGAACCATACCTTTAATGGATTCCCAACATCTACAGTTCGTCTGCTTTATTACCCAAATATTTTTATTTTACAACTCGATAACCCAAAGTTTTTTCTTAATGTTGTTATATAACCAGCCTTTAAGGCATTAGTTAGTGATTTATTTATTAAGATTTGTAAACGGTTACAATGTGTAACCAAATCAGACCTGAATAAACACACTGAAATGTCATTGGGCTAATCCTGCGTCCTGCAGAGCCACACACTGAAACAAATGGTGAAAAATAAACTTGTCACACATGCTTTAGCCTTCAGCAGAACAACATTCTGCTGAAGGCTAAACTTTTTCTACAAGCCAAGTTTCCAAACACGGTCATTGCAAATGGTTTCCAGTGTTGCCAGAACCCTCTCAAATACTTGAACTTGCAGCTTTCACTGCTTTCACTGTTTGAACAGTACAAATACACAAAACCCATAACACTTGCTTAAGATAAAGAGATGTGGTCCACTGTAATCTGTCCTGCCGTGACCTCCCTCTGCCTTTATCACTCTCATTGGCTTGGATTGAGCTCCAGCCCTCACGCACCTCTCTTGCACCTGTGCCCCCTCCCTCCATCACCACCCATTTATCTTGTCATCCCTCCTGTCACTCCCTCACACTGGCTCCTCCTCTTCCCCCATCCTGCTTTCCCTCTCCTCCCGCTCCTCCTCCTACTTGTCTCCCCTGATTTATAGGAGGCGGTGTGCAGTTCACACACATTCCACTTCTGACAACACCACCCCACCTCCACCTCCCCGCCACTGAACTCTCATATCTAGGCACGGTCGTTTGTCTTCATGATCCTCAGACGGAGAGAATAAGAGGGTGGGTTAGAGTGATGAGACAATAAGAGAAGTGTTGTTTCTGTCGAGCAGGCCAAACTTTTCAAATCTTTTAATACACCTCTGTCTGCCTCTTTTATAGGAGTGGTCTCTCTAGTGAGTGTGCCTGGTGGCTCCTACATGAAAGAACTCATGGAGTCTTTATTGAGAACAAACGGCGCCCTGATCCAGTGCACCATGTTCAGGACACCAACACAAAGGTCCGTGCCACACACACACTGGTTTACACTCTTAATTCACTCATGCAGACACACCACACCACATCCACATCCCACAATCCACAAATCCCATACTCGTCCGCCCCCGTTGGCCAGGCCTAATTAGTTATGTGGTCAGCGCTCAGCTCCATCCCAGAGACCCAAATGGCAGCAGGTCATAAAAACCTTAAGTGTTCCAACAGTCAGAGTCATGCAACTGTGGCCATATATCCTCCAACACAGTCCAGGCAAGAGTGAGTTGTATCAAAGCCCATCTCTCACAGGCCTACTGACATCCATGAAATCCCTTTATGGCATTTTCAAAGGCATTTCTGAGAGATTCTTGGCACTTCAGCTTTGCATTTCTGTTTTTTTTATACTCGCTCAGGTAGGCAAGTAGGCCACGCTCACACAGAGACGGACTGACTCAAGCGTTAAACTCTTTCCCAAGGGATCAGTGTCTGCACACACCCGTATACAAGCACACATGCACACACACACACTATTAACCCCAAAAGTAAACATTACTTTTGGTTGGTTAGCTGCATTCCCGTACTTAGTTTGTTTCCTTGGCGCCCGACACCCACCACCCTGTCCTCAGTAGCCCTGGTGACGACAGACGGGTGTTTCCTGTGACACCATTTAGCGCAAGAGAAACGTATTTGTGTGTATATGTGTTTGTCCAATTTCACACGCTCATTGTTTTGTGGATTCCACAGGGAGTCATTAGTGATTGTGAACATCTGATTAAAATAAGATCAGATAATAGAGGATCAGGTTACGTCCGACTAAGTCTAGTGATTACCAAGAGATTATCTATCTCAGTGTGTGTGTGTGTGTGTGTGTGTGTGTGTCAAACCACATTCTGCATGTGGACAGAGGTATAACAAATAACAAAACAAGACAAAATCGCATTCTTCCATCGAATTTGAAATTATATATCAATACCAATACCAATTTCTGTGAATGAAATCAATTCAAAAAGTTCAGACAAATATGAAAAGAAAAAGGAAGAGGCCTCACAAAGAACCTTGAGGAACCTCAAATATAAACCGCACACATTTTTGATGTGAGTCATTTATTTGGCCAGTTAAATAATCACTCTTTGATCAAAAATGTGTAACCTCTTTAATACCATGTTTTTTGCTCTCTAGTTATACCTCCACAGTATAGTGTAGTATTTTTTTCTGCTACTGAAAATTGTCTTGTCTCCATTATTAACAAAAAACACTGCAGCTCATTTTCCGTGTGTGTGTGTGTTTGTGTGTGCGTGTGCGCGCGTGTGTGTGTGTTCGCGTGTTTTCCCCGCCCTGGTCAGCAAGCTGAGTCAGATTAATAGGGCTCAGTGTAATCAGGAGGTAATGGGAGGCTCATAGGCGTCTAGACAGTGTTCAGACCAAACCATAACTCCTACACCCAAAACATTGGAGAAATGTGGCAGGGAAAAGACAAAGGGCAAAAAAGGGTTCTTAGTTTGAATCTCAACTGTATTCAGTTATTATGATAGTAACATCATCTGTAGAGACAACACCAATAAAGAATGAGGCCAAGCCTTTAGAACATGGACATGAATGTGAACGTGAGCTCAGTGATTTACGGTGGAACAACAAGTGAATGTAAAAAATGTATCTTTATCTCTCCCTATACCTTTTGTATATAAACCGAGAGGAACGTGGAAATGTGGAGAGGAGTACTGAGAGGGGTGGGGTAAGGAGAGGAACACACACAGCATATCATCAGACTTTCAGCCACAACCTCCCAAAACCACAGAAAAATAAATAAGCCAAGAGGGGGAGAAAAAAAAATTCTTCGTCTGGAAAAAATGATCTCATGTTTAGTCATGTGTCTTTACGGGACAATACCCAGGGCACGGCTAAATATTTTATGATACTAATTTCATGACAACCTTGTCAGACTGCAGAGCACGGCTGAGGGTACCCATGATATAGGAGAAGGGAGAGAGAGAGAAAGAAAGAAAGAAGAAGGTGAGGGAGAGATGAAAAGAAAGTGAAATGTGGGTGGCCAATACTCATGTGTGCATTAGAGCTGATTGCTGGAAAAACCCTTATAAAGTCATTGACAAGAAAGTGAAAGAAACACTCCCGATCAGTGAACCATCCGCTGGCTCTCGTAAGCAGTAAGCAGCAATTTTAAATTACCAAAGACTACATATATGATAAAAGCAGCAGTAATAAAGAAGGAATGCGTTTAGAGTTGAGACTTTGATTTTTGAAATTTTGGTCCCTGTTATTTTTCGGGCACGGGTCACAGGTGCAACCATGTGCATCTATAAAGACTCTTTTTGCATGAACAACTATAAATGCAAAACAACTGTACAAGTGATTGTCATGCGCCCGAGTGGGGTTTTTTCTAATGCTTTTCCAAAGCAGCACCTCTGTAACTCTTCCCTCACTTTCATTTTGAAGCTGTATGGCAGATGTTGACACATTCTTTACATCGTACGCCAAAACTTGTTTCCCAAGACCTTGCAACGAATTGGAACTGGAAATCATCAAGTCCCATTTGCATTTACTGGATTCTACGTGTTAGCTGTGAGGAAAGTTAAAGGCTGTCGGAAGCCTACAGTGTATTCAATTTTAATATGGAGAAAGCCATAACTGAACTTTTAGGGTAGTTCATAAAATTTATGATACGGTGGAATATGGAGATCCAGCTCACTTCTTGTTTCCAAAGCTTTCCTAGCCTTTGAATTGAGAATGTAATTTGGTCTTACATGGGGAGAGATCGTAACAACTGTCTCTGTCCAACGATGTGAATCTTCACAGGCAGATATAAGCTTTGGAAAAAACAGCAAATAAGATGAAAATGTGTTGAGATTTGTTTTTGTCAGTCAGGAGAACTGGTTTCTGTTCAGAGAAGAAGTGCTGACACATTTGTTTCCATGCTCTTCCACACCATGAGATGTAAATATTATGTCATCCTTACTTTTAGGTCCTCTCCGATTCAGGATTCAGTTTGGCCCAAACATAGGTCTATGAGTGATCCACACAAAGAAACAATAAGGTATACGATTACAAGACGAGGACACTTATTGGGATGTTATACAATGTTGTGAAGCTAATGATGTAGGGCTCCTGGGGTGTTTTTTTTTTTTTACTGTTTCTTCAGCTATGTCCATATTTTCCCACTCGTTTTGTTCCCAAGCAATTCTGGCACCGCAGATAGGAGAGAGAAAAAAGTCTGATCTGTCTGGAACACTGATGTGTAAAGATATTTTCCCTACATTTCCTCAGTGTAAAGAGGAACAAACACCGATTTAACAGATTATGATTTAACTAAGCAAACCCAGACGAGCACACGTGCAGTCAGATGGCATGAGGACAAGCATGCAGTGTTGAAGTACATGGCATTCCTATCTTCATCATCATTATCACCATCATCATCTAAGACTTGTAACTCTTTCCCAGGCAAATCAGGCATCTCAATATACAGATCAGTTGAGAATATGACACTTAAAACAAATGAAACACGGCACCCTTTAAATACACAGTAAAGATTCTGTGACCTTCTATCAGAAATAAACAAAGACATTAGCCAGACAGATAAGGGGGATGGGGGGTGAGTTGAGGCAAGGTGCTGACATGGGTAAGGGCGAGTGGGGGAGCCATGCCATGCAATGAGGTTTTTGGTGGGGCGGTGGAGAGTGGGAGCTAAGAGGCTGGATTAAGAGGAAGAGAGTCATTCTGAAAGGAGTAGCTGAGGGCATGCAGCGGTTTGGCCAGTGGGAGGTGTCGGTTTGGGGGGAAGAGGGGGAGGAGGAGAGGGGCCAATGTGGAGATATATGATGTGGTATTGGGATTCGTCCAACCTCCACACGCACGCACATGCATACATGCATGAGCCCCACCTCTTACGGGCCACCCAGCTGTGTAAACACCCCGTGACTGGGATTTGGCCAAAGTGCCAGGCCAATCAGAGGGCAAGATGTAGAGGCAGGGTGGTACAGGTGAACCAATGAGCCGGCTTCTGGGAGCAAAGAGAGACGGAGAGAAACACTGGGAGCGTCGGAGTGACACAATGAGGAAGAGGCAGACAGGTCAGGAGTTAAACTCATCGCCCTTACGCCCACAGTCTCCCACTCCCTGCCTGCGTCTCCCGCCCACTCTCACAATTTCTATCCAAACTCCACATGATAAAATAATAATGAGTTTTTTTATCTGGTGTAATTTGTTGTCTGTCCATGCAATCAGTTTACAACGACGTCAACTCTTTTCACTTACTTTGACCAAAAGGGAAGTAAAACATGCTATGTCACAACAGCTTTACTGCTTAGACAACAGAAGGAACGCGCGGGATGTGTCATCATTTGTCCGTTCAATCAGTGAGTGGAGAAAAGGAGCAATAGAAAATGACGGAGTTGTAGAGAGAGACAGCTCAGCGAGGGAGAAACGGGGGAGGAGGCAGATTTGAGGAGAACTAAGAAAGAAAGGGAATGCGAGGTCTAGTTTCAGATTTACAGTGGTAGTGGGAGAGATTTGGCGGTGTTCTTACAGCACACTGAGGACAGAGCCAGAGAAGGAGTAAGAAGACAGATTTACATGGTGAGAACAGCTCTGGCTGCTCTGGAGCAGCACACTGTTCTCCGGTGATCTCTATATTAAAAACCTACTCCGGGGTAACAACACAATTACTTTCATATTTTATTCATACACAATCCGTCTTCTTGTGAAATTTGTGACATTGTTATATTCAAAATCGGGACTCAAAGTCTGTTCTTCTCAAGCCACCTATTCAAGTGTTGCTGTGGTATTGTGATGATATATGATATGATATATAATATATAGTCCCAATATCCAGGAGGGATTCAGTGTCATGTACATTAATGCTCATGCAAGTTATGAACTCAAGTGCCAGGCTGCTTGAAGTTTTTTTATGTAGATTCACTGAAACTGAAGCTAAGTAAGAGTAAAAATAATTTAAATTGCAACCTGTCCTAACCAAAAATATGCTGTATTTATTTGCCACATTATCTCCATGGCTCCAACCACTGTGGCTCTGTTTGCTCATCTCTTTGGTCCAGATTAGAATATGTCAACAGTTTGGGATTCAAACTTATTCCATGGTCCCCAGAGGTTGAATGATGACTTTGGTGGGTGAGTTTTCACTTTTCACTTCGCAACAGTGACACAAAAGCTTGTTATTCAATACATTTTTAATTGAAATTCAGGGTTCCCAGAGGATGAACCTCTCTGACTTTGATCATCTGACTTGTCCGATAGTGCCACCACGAGGTTGACATTTTTTTTGATTTTAAGTGATACAACTCCGTGAAATTTGTCACACACATCCATGTCATACTATCATTAATATCACTCTGCGTAACCAATAATAACAGAGCAGAGCAGGAACTTTTGCAATTATGTGTCT
This sequence comes from Scophthalmus maximus, assembly GCF_022379125.1. Taxonomy (NCBI): domain Eukaryota; kingdom Metazoa; phylum Chordata; class Actinopteri; order Pleuronectiformes; family Scophthalmidae; genus Scophthalmus; species Scophthalmus maximus. The sequence goes on along the minus strand of NC_061536.1, from coordinate 4,593,843 downwards.
GTACTGTGTGTTTTCACTCAGACAAAACTGGGACAAACCCGGTGTGTATGTGTTTGTGTGTGTGTGTGTGTGTGTGTGTGTGTGTGTGTGTGTGTGTGTGTGCGCGCCTCTTTTGGGCCCTTACTCCTTATTTAAGACCAATATTTACCCAGCAGCCCCAGGGTGAGATTACCTCATATTCTCCCGCCCAGCTGTGCTTTCTCAGCGTTTCCACGACAACCGGCGGAATGTCCCATCATGTTTATCTGCCCGCCAGGGAAACCGAGAGGAGGAGGAGGAAGCGGCGAGGGGAGATGGAGAAGATACACTTCAGTTAAGAGTGTGTATACAAGAAAAGCGCTTGCATGGATTGATCATTCGGGAATGCAAAAGGAACTTCACTACTTGTGTGTGTCGGTGTGTCCACACAGATGTGAGCACAAGCATCGAGCTACAGGAAGTTGAGCAGGACATCTACCCCGCAACTGTCAAGAAGCTGAGTAACAAAAACAAAAGTAAAATCTCTCAAATATCATTGGCAAGCTCTCAAGTAGTTTCGTTGAGTCTTTATTTACTTTCTATTCATGGAGACTAATGACAACTTTTGAAAACACAACTGCCCCTTCTTTAGTATTTACAACAAAATCAGTGGGTTATAAAACACAACAATGTTGTAACCAAAAATCTAGTGCCATTTTATGTGTTTTATCGTCATTAATATCTCCTATGTTGTATCCAAAAAAGTTAATGAATGCTTGACACCAAAAATCCTTCTCATATACATGTACAAATCACTCACTGCCACCTTATCTTACATATTTATTGATGTTTTCAAGACTAATTAGAAGTATCATCATATGTGATTATTGTTATTTCATCAAGCATTTCAAAAATTCTTATTTGTTAATAGATGCTTCACATGAGTTGTAATTAATGACAGATAATCATAAAATGTCTTGATAGTTGCTTTGAGCCACATTGTTAGCTACTTCAGTTCAGGGTCCTGGGATTGTGCATCTCATTTTCATGGCTTTCCAATCGAACAGAGGTATCACCATTGTAATAGGTTCAGTGCTTTAATATAAACTGTGCGTAATTAAAATGCATATAAATGCTAAATATGGAGAGGTCATTTTAAGTTTTACTTACTTTGCTGCTATAATCTGAAATGATAAGAGATAGCCAACGCAAAAACGTCTATTCAATATGAGCGTTCATACCTAATAGCTGCAAAAATAGATGTATTCAAAGACTTTCCCTGTGATGGAATAGTGACCTGACGACCAAATTGATCACAATATGAACAGCGGCTTAGTTCCGAACTTAGTGTACTCACTTAATTTTTTTACTTTTTGTCCTGTGAAGCTGAAAGTTAAACATTTTCATGGCATTAGGAACAATTCGTCATCATGTGTAAGCTTTAAAACCACCAGCGCTACTTTGGCTGATTTCAGCAACTTTTAGAACAGAACACCCTCCTCCTTTAACCACAAACGTTTAGTTGCTCCTGAGTAAACTGTTTAACCCCAAAGCACCTAACTTTTTCTGTTCTGGACAGTTCCTGTTTCTGGGTTTGCGTATGAGGTATAACTTTTCCTGCTGCCTATTCAATCATTAAATAAATCAGTGTTTGTGTTCTTAGTCAAGCTGCCTGATTTTAGAACAATTTAGATTTATTTAGAATAACTCTAGAATAACTTTAGAATAATAATAAATTTAGAATAACTCTATCGATATTTGTTTTTTTAAAGCAAAGAAAATTCTATTTGGCAAGTCAACAGTGGAATTTGTCTCTCCTCATAACCTTAACAGTAAATGAAACATTTCAAATAAAGTTTGTGTCCCAGAGGAATACACACACTATAGACATCTGCCATGGTTTTGGGACAAAATAGACACATGTGCTTCTTTATTGTCCAATCCGCTGAGGTGGACACAGCCTATACTTTCACGCAACGATTACGTCTTAAATCAAAGAATGTTCTGGGAAATTGTGTATTAATGTTTATCTTTTTGTTAATCTTTACAGAAAAGGCTGAAAAAAGGAGAATGGGTGACTGAGTTCAGTAAAACAAGGCAAACAACATTCAGGTCAGACTATGATCTGTCTCAACTTCTCGGATTTGTTATCCCCCACTATCATTAAAAAATGGTGCCGCTGATGCAGAGCACTTTATAATGACCGGGCGCTCCCAGAGGATTGAAGCCCTCTGTTACACCAGCGGCCCTCTCAGCAGTCCCTGCACCGTGGACACTGTCTAGCCATGGAAACGGACAGTTAGGCTGTTTGCTTTAATTTGCAACAGAAAAGCTGGTGGTGTATAGTGACAGTTAGGGAATGTTCTGTTTGGTCTCCCCCTGGCCTGTTTAAGTGATAAAAGTGTCATTATTTAGCCTCTGAAGCAGAGCAGTGAGTGCAAACAAGACTGCCTGACCCTCTGTCAAGAGCCTCCGTTCTTCAGAAGCTCATTAAGGGCCTCCAGGACAGCACATCAATTGGCAGGGCCCTCGCAGTTTCCTCTCTGCCTTCTTAAGCCTCACTCGTCGGATTCAACCCACTCATCGGCCGACCCAGCGACACAACTGAGCTCAATTTAGGGCTCGTGGGGACGTGAAAGATGTCGCGCTGTGAGGTGCCATAGGCGATTTATTAAATCGGCAGGATAGGGGCCTTGGATTTGAGCCAAATAGGATCTCACCCTGTCGAGCTCTGTCCGGATTTGGATTCACGTGTCGAGGTGCTCTCCTGCTGTGTCCTCTGTGTCTGGGGAACGACTTCAGACGGTCCCGTGGACGCTGTGATTGGTTCGTCCGCTTGGCTGAATAGCAGACGCGTAAAAGTGACATATTCCCTATGAGGCTGCAGTTGGAAGGCTGGCTATGGCGCTGCAAGGCCGCTTAGTGGACTCTGCGTTAATGCATGTTGTCGGTGACATGAACCTGATAGAGTTTCCCCAGAAGTACACGTTCGGGCCGAAAGAGCAGGTGGATACTACCCCGCCCAGCCCGGGCCACCCGACGCGGCTGAGCGACTCGCCCTGGAGCAGGGACTCGGACAACGACGTGCGCACTGCGGAGCTATGCGCCGAGCATCTGGTGGTGGGCCCGCCGAGGTACTGCAGGTCCAAACGCAGGAGGCTCATCACCGTGGTGCAGCGACAGGCGGCCAACGTGCGGGAAAGAAGGCGGATGTTCAGCCTCAACGAGGCGTTTGATGAGCTGAGGGGGAAAGTTCCTACATTCGCCTACGAGAAGAGGCTGTCCCGCATCGAGACGCTCCGCCTCGCCATCGTCTACATCTCCTTCATGACGGACCTGCTGGAGACCACCTGAGGGGGAACAGTGTATATGTAAACTCCATTCCATGGCCACTGGGCCAGATTGAGTTTACCACCGATTTCAGCGAGGACGCCGAACTGATGAACTGACTGCATTCAATACTATCTCAGTCTTGGACTGCAAGTTTAAAGAAAACACCTGAGACTAAGATTGTCATTTCCAAAGAAACATTTTCTGAGAAGCTGCATCAGTGGCAACATGTCATTATATCATTTTATTAGACTGACGTAAACAGGCTGAGAACACTTTCTCCAAATATAATCCATATAATATATGTGACTTATTGTTGTTAAAAAAAATAAACGTATAGGCTGTGGCGATGTATGTGTTCTTTGCAGTCGTATCCAACGACAAGGAGAACAAACATAAAACTTAATTCAGACACGTTCAAGGTTATAATGTCCGATGACAGGTCTCGTGACGTAAACGTTTGTTTTCATCTTGATGTACAAAGGGCTGCGTACACACGTTGACCCACATTGTGGGACACAACGACGTGCGTAATGCGAGAGTTAACGGCCAGGTGTGTTTCTCAGCACCTTGGAGAGCGACACGGCCGCTCGCCTCACCTGCTCCCTGTGTGTGTGTGTGTGTGTGTGTGTGTGAGAGAGAGCGAGAGAGTGTGTGTGTGTGTGTGTGTGTGTGTGAGAGAGAGAGAGAGAGAGAGGCAGAGAGAGAGAGAGAGAGAGAGAGACGTTCCCCAAACTGAAAAATGAAAGCAAATTAGGGGATTTAAAAGCCTTATCCGATTAAAATGCAGCGGATTTGAAAATCCAGCCACTGGATATTGTCTTTGGCACTGAGGTGTGAATTGAGTCGGATAAGGAGAGAGGTGGGTCGAGATCCGGAGAGGTGAACTGAAAAAAATAGATCGTCCAGCTCCCTGCTCCATGGCGAATTGTTTCGGATTGAAAGAGTTGTGTTTGGAGCAGGGACATGCAGGCCCAAAGGGAGCTTGTGGCAGTGTCTCCCCCCCCCCCCCAAAAAAAGGGGTCCAGGTCGGTCCTGCTGTTGCCCTCCGCGTTTGTGTCACCCTTCCAAGGTGAGGCCTTTCCACACGTACGACCACACACTTGGTGTATTTCTGTTGGATTGTGACAGTGGGTGCTTATCGCAGTGTAGGCCCCAGAGCTGGGTGCTCATGTGTGCGTGTTTGGCGGCTCATTTCTCTCTCCCCCCCCAGTCCATCCTTATCACCTCCAGTGTTTGCATTGCGCTCCGGCCGTACACCGCCTGCAGCGTCCCGCTGTGAGCACGGATCCGCCCTGTGAGCTCCCTGGGACGGCCTGTCTTTTAAACCTGAGCCGCGGTGTCGAGATCCCTGCGTGAGACGGACCCATTTAAGCGCATACCTCGACGCGGGGCTGCTGACGGGAAAATAAACACCCCGGCCTGCTTGTGCGAGCGGAGGCCCCCTGCTGTGACAACCTCCTGCGTTTCGGTAGGTCTGATACTTTTCACCGCTGCTCCCGAGCAGGGCCCGGACCTGAGCCGACAGGCTTGGAGAGGATTGTCTGTTCTTTGTCTTTGATCAAAGGGCCTTGAACGCGACACAAAAATGTCCAAATGAGTGAACGTGGAGGCAGTCTAATTCCGTGTCCAAGTTCCTTTTATAGGCTCTCATGAATAGATTACCATTGCTCCGCGTGTTTTACAATAAATTCAAGAAGGTTAGAAAAAAGAGCATTAGGCATTTTAAGTGGAAATATATTGAAGTGAGGTATAGAGGGAAAGAATTCATCCTTAATTCTTTCGGCCTTTCCACAAATCCACACCTATAATTCAATAACACCGCCCAGACTACACCTCCTTTCCCAATCCTGTGTAAAAATGAGCCTGAATGTCCTAAACTCTATTCCCAATATTATAACTAGACCTCTCCTTCTCCCGCAGTATTATGTTACACTCCTCCACCCAATCACAGCGCTCCCCCAAATCCTCCTGCCTGCTCCTATAAGAGCCCCGATCGTCCCAGTCTGGCAGCCACCTCTCTCTCTCTCCGTGGCGCACGAGATTTACCGTAATACCAGCCCACACCCCACTGCAGGCCACACTCCCCATACCTGCCCTGTTTGTTGATGTTGTAACCAGTTCAGGGGATTCGGGTCAGGGGTTATAGCGGTGCTCCAGACCACAGAACAGTTTTGGGGAGAGACGATGCGGGAAGAGGACTCCACCACAATGGACAGCGCGGGGAACAGCGAGGAGGAGACCGACCGTCAGCTGCCGCGCAGAGGAGGCAGGAGGCGGCGGGCGGCACGGAGGAGCGCGGACGCGGAGGATGAGGAGGGAGACGAGGAGAGTCCGAGCCCGGGGAAGAAGAAATGCAGAAAGAGCAGCGACGGTGGAGGCGACAGCGCCGGGAGCGGCGGCAGTGAGGCCAGCAGCAGCCCCGCGCGCTCCTTCGAAGACCTGCATACGCAGCGCGTGATGGCCAACGTCCGCGAGCGGCAGCGGACACAGTCTCTCAACGAGGCATTCACGTCGTTGCGAAAGATCATCCCGACCCTCCCCTCGGACAAACTCAGCAAGATCCAGACGCTGAAGCTGGCGGCCCGGTACATCGACTTCCTGTGCCAAGTTCTGCAGAGCGACGAGCTGGACGCGCGAGGAACCAGCTGCAGCTACGTGGCGCACGAGCGCCTGAGCTACGCGTTCTCGGTCTGGAGGATGGGGGACGCGTGTTCTCTGTCTACTACGTCCCACTAGCAGGGCTGCTGTGGATGGGACAGCGCGGTAGGCTGAACTCCTTTCACCTTTTCGTCCTGCAGGGAAACAAACAGTGCCAGAATGGTCCCAGGCGCATCTTACGCACCGAACCTGGCTGAAAGAGCAGCGAAATATAGTTCCAGTAGATATATCACTGCAATATTTGTATGAACACCCCCCTTCAAAACTGTTTTACAATTCATAATGTCTGCGTTGTGTTCCTTGTGAAATGTTAGGCATTTCTCTCCGAGTAGAGGCTCCTAAACTCTATTAATTGTCAAACTGAAGATTTCCCCATCCAACTTAATATTTGAAATTCATCACATCGCGATGCGTAGTTGTTTACAACTGATGTGTGAAGTGGTCAGAGTGTTTTCATTAAATATGAAGTTACATCGCTACGCTTAAATAAAAAAAAACCCTCAACATATAGTTCTACGAATTACTATTTTGTTTCTTCATCAAAGTATTTCTTTTTTTTCACAGATTGAGGAACCAGTGGATCAGACCAACCCTTCAGATAGACTGAAACAGGCCAATCAGAGCGGAGGCCATGCAGGCACAGCCGCTGTGCGTCAGGCCTGAGAGGGGCGCGGGCTTTTCATCTTTCCCTTTGCACGGACTGTGCGGTTTGCAAAGGAGCACTTAGGACAGACAGGACGGACATGAAGAAAAAGAGAGACCACTGCGACTATGAATGTTGAAAAAACGAAAGGAGCTCCGAGGAACTGCTCTGCTTTGACACGAGTGGGGAAAAAGACAATTCATATCATATTCTTTGTGAAACAGCAGATGAAGTATTTTGTATTTATTTTTTATACAGGTGCAACATTCCTCTCCCCTCTTCTCAAATAAAAGTTATTTATTTTTTGGGTAATCACAGAATGCTGAACGGATCTGGAGTCTGCGCATTTGGAGTGCTGTAAATATTTGGTAGTACCTTAAATAAAATAAAAATATGAAGGTATCTTTCATTCCTCTCAGTTGCCTGGATTTTCATTAGACTTCAACTTAAATTCTTAAACAAGAGGCTGAATTTCAACACCATCAGCTGAAGGCGTGAGGTGTAGTTATTTGACAAAATAATTGTTTTGTTTTTTATACCTGTTTTTTATTTGAAACAAACTTATTTCTCATAGCCTCAGTGCATTAAGTTAATGGGGAGAGTTTATTTTCATTCGTTGCTGCTGAATCCCCAGTCGCCTAAACCACAGTGGAGGGGGACAAAAGAAAACATCTCATACCTGTGGCTTTATTCTGTAGTGATTTCTTGAGCTCAGGGATCTGGGAAACCCATAATTAGTTGGTGGTCTGTTTGAACAGGGCAAAAGTGGAGCTGTAGCAGGCATGTATGATATTCCCAGATGTCCTGCGAGCCACAGGTCAGCGTGTCTTCTGCAGGTGCTACATCAGCTACACCCGAGAGCTTTGACAGATAGATGTGGTGCTTAAGGGTCATACTGATATTGGTCATAGAGATAACATACAGCTGCAATTCTGTTTCAAATAGGAAATAGTCATACCTGTCATATAATATAAAAACAAGACTAACATAGCAATACAAAGGGAAAAATATTTTAGTTTTTTAGAAAGTACTCACGGTGTATAATCCAAAACTGCTTGACTCAGTGCAATTTCAATGCAACTGTTTTGTAAAACTGTTTATCAAATTCTTCCTAAATATCCGAAAAATATTTTGCAGTTAAGATCTCCCACAGATACATAATGAAGACACAGTCACATTCACATTGTGTTGCAAACACACAATTTTTCGAAAGAAACGCCCCTTATAAAAATGGGACAAATACAATTATAAAATCGTTTCTCACTCTGGGATATTGATAGTAGTTTAGACACAAATCCTCTCTTTATTAGCGGCCCATTGATCAACCTGAAGAGAATCCCTTATATACAAATATCTGTGCTAAAATATATTATCAGTAAGGTAGGACTGATTAGACCAGGACTACAGGGCTAGAGGTGCTTTTACTTGCTTAAATCCAAGATTTCCTTCCCTTAAATGTGAGTCAATGTCATTAAAACAGAGATCCCTGAGAAATAGAGGATAATACTGGTTGGACATTCGGAGATGATACTGAGCTCAAAAGAACAACTCCCTTTAGTGCGTTCCCTTTCCAACGGGCTGTTGTCGGATGACGATGGGAGCATTGCGGTGATTTTGCATCACAGGTTGTGTGCGGAAGGTAAAGCCATCAGCTCTGACCCGGGGCCCTCCCCTGCCACTGGGGGGAATCGATTCCCACCCTTAGATCACCGTGGCCATGTTATCTTAAACTTGAGGCTGTTGCTCTGACACAGAGGAATGTCACCTCTGAGGCTCTGAAACACACACACACACACACACACACACACACAAACACACTCACTCACTCACACACATATAGGTTGTACACACACACACACAGAGGGAGATTTCTCACGCCTACCAAACAGGGAAATACATTCCACAGAGGGACAAGAGAGAGAGAGAGAGGGTAAAGAGGGCTCCTGCAACTCAGCTCCTACCCACCTTTGATGTTTGAAGGTAATGGGACGACTGCTTGTTATCAGTGTGAAGGCATCTGGCTCTCTGGACTTCGGTGTGCTATGATTTATAGACTCTTTGATGACTGACACTCGCACTCAAACACACGCTCTCCAGCTCATTAATCACAGTTTATATCTGCCTGCGTTGGACTTGTAGTCCTTGAACAAATCTGAGTGTCAAAGGTGCGGGCCTGTGTGTGTATGTGTGTGTGTGTGTGTGTGTGTGTGCGTGTGTGTGTGTGTGTGTGCGTGTGTGTGTTTGTGTGTGTGTGTGTGTGTGTGTGTGTGTGTGTGTGTGTGCATGTGTGTGCGTGTGTGTGTGTGTGTGTGTGTGTGTGTGTGTGTGTGTGTGTTGATAATGCCAGGAGCTGTAAATCTTTGTAAAAATGGATCTCTCAGTCATCGGCAGCGGGCCCATATTGTTGTCTGTCTGGTTGTGTAATAGTTTAATCACTGCAGCAGCAGAGCTCTACCTTTGAGCTGTCTGTCTCCCTGACTTCCATCCTCCTCTTAAGTTCCCCATTACAAGGTAACAGGCCCTGGTTTATATCAACCCCCAACACTGCAAGACAAGGGACACACACACACACACACACACACACACACACACACACACACACACACACACACACACAGGGGATGAGAGCACAGGAGAGACTAGATTTAGTCTGGTTTCCATTGGTGCTAATTATCTGTTTCATCTCAACCTGAAGCAGTTAGTGAGTGTGTACATGCCCGTGTGTGTGTGTGTGTGTGTGTGTGTTGATCATGCTTTTGTTTAGCTGTGTTTGTGTTTCTGTGTGTGCGCTATTACTTGCGGTTGGCTGCTTTGGACACATACAATCTCCAATCGAGACGACCATTTACCTGAAAAATGAAACTGAAATAGAGACACTGCACCGCTGTACATGAAGCGCAGATGAATGTTTAAAATATCTTTTTCTTTCATCTATTTTACTTCACATCCTCTTTGACTTTATTTGAACACTGTATTGGTGTCAAGGTGACAGGTTGGGGTTTTGGGTCGGCCTCATCAGTGTGGTTTGATGCTGTGCAGCAGAAAAAAGTGTACACAAATACACATACACATTTTCAGGTGCTTATTCCAAAAGATCACAATTGTAAATATCTCTTTCAAAAGACTCACAACATTTTCAGATGCTATTAGTTGACAGTGCATTTATTGTAAAAGGACTTGAAACATTTTGAAGCCACTGAATAACCTTTTGTATAATTTATTGTGTGGTAGTGAAGGTTGATTTCAAAAGGCAGGAAAAGAAACCTGAACAGGTTAGTCTCATTTTGGGACTGAGCCGCAATGCTTTTGGGTTTGGGTTTGAAAGAAATAGGTTGTTTAGAGGAGATGGGATCTAGTGAAAGGCCAGAATTTAGCTGAGTTGACTTGCATTATGGACAAATTAAGGATCCATGTTTGGGACCAGAGGTCAGGATATCGTGGCCTATGCTGCATAAATTATGATCAACTGAAAAAAAAAAGTCAAAGTCAAAACTAAATCACAGGATTCCCCCTTCAATGATACACCTGAATGTATTTAGTCTCTCTGTACCTGAAGAAACAATATTTTGGTGTCTGTCCTTCAAGGAATACTTTTTAGTATGATGGGTAGTATGAGATATTAAGGTGAGTATTTGAAATGTTGCTTTTAAAAGACATAGTAATGCTTTACAAAGACAGGAACTCTACAGGAAGAGAAGCCCAGTAACATAATGATCTCACAAACACATATGTTCCCTGGGGTCGGTGCCAACTGCGACCATCATTCTTGACCCGTGACCTCTCAAACTGACCCTGTTGGACCCCCGGCTGGACCACAAGCCACCGCATTCACCTCCGCAGAATGACAACTTCGTTCACTAATACCTCTCAGATGCATGGGCAGAGGAGCAAAGGGACACTCTGTGTGGATCATTGCGGACAATGGCATGAAGGCAGAAAAATGTCCCGCTGCAGGGATGAGATTGAAAAGGAACAAACTGATGAAGTAGCGAGGTAAAAGAGGACGAGAAGTTGTATAAAAGGGGCAGGAAGAAGGGAGCAAACTTATAGGAATCCTCTCAGTGCTCCTGCCCAGGGCTGTTTATCTTGCAGATTGAGTTAAGCACAAGCCCCTTATAACTCTCCACATACCAGACAATATCGCAGTGGCCCCGCTTTACAAATATAAACACAGGCGCTTTATCAAAGACCGGCAGGGTTCATTCAAACACATAGGCTCTTTCTCCTAACTTAATTTAGCGCACCCTCCACAAAGTTCCCTTATTGAATTTAAGATGTTTGACTGTCTAATTCTGGCTGAAAATGGCGAACATTAGGGGGTCTGCTGATGGATGTTAAAGGGGTTTTTCTTCATGTTTACCTTTTAAAACCACACTGGCCTCTTATCACGCGTGGATCTATGGGCTATCAGTATGGAAAAGCCCTGTAGGTCACGCACAACCCAGTGTGTGTTATTGCCACAGAGAGAAGGCATTGTTGAATTCAACATAGAGGCATTCACAATGATGGGACTGTGGTTTTCAGGGGGGAAATGTATGTTTCCTTGTTGTGTTAACAGTGGAGAGGATTGTCTTGACTCTGCTAATAGTAACACACACACACGCTCACACACACACACACACACACACACACACACACACACACACACACAGTGTTGCATCATCCTATCTTATATAAAGTTTTTGAGCTTCTCTCTGTTGAAAGTAATAACCACAGCACAGCCATAGTTTACTGCCGTTCTGAGGGCCCCT